>NC_133405.1:145760801-145765801 GCF_047511655.1 Castor canadensis
TGTTCACTCACAGAGAGACAACGCTTATCCCTCTTCCACCCGTTATTAAAATGAGACACTGTCTCTGATTCTTTAGGTTTTCACACACACCTTTAAATAAAAGGACACCTTGTCCTTTTATTCCATGCTTGAGTTATTTAATTTGCAGACCCCTGTCACCTCACTGAAAGGTTGTATAGGGAATCAGAGTAGCCACAAATGAGGATCTGAAGCAGGGCGGGGCCCAGAAGTCATCCCATAGGGACACCCGAGAGTCACTGGGATCATACAGTCAGTCACCTACCCGAGCGTTAGTCTTAGTGGGAGAATCCACAGGGGTCACAAGGTGACATTCCTGGTCAGTGACATTTTCCTTGGAATGCCAGCTTAGCATTTTCTTCCTCACATCCAAGGTCAGGTTCACTGTCACATTGTCCTGTGCTGTGATTTCAAAAAGTGTAGACTGAGCCTGGATCCCCAGTTGCCATATGACTCGCAGTTGGTCAACAAACAGCTGACTATAGAAATCTTCCCTTGTTTGCTTCTCATTTGATTTTTTTCAGCTCTATTTATTTTTTATGAACATAAATTAATCACATGTGATATTTCCATATATATGAACTTTTTGTTATAATCTCCTTCTCAGCCTCCCCTTTCACCCTTCCTCTCCAGTTTTTTTTTCCCCAAAAAGCCCATATTTTACAATTATGTCACATTATGTTTTTTAGGTCTTGATTCTGAAATATTTGTGTTTTTGAGCTTGACTTAGTTCACCACATCCACCTTGTTCCATCGATTTTCCTGCGAATGACATGATTTCATGTTTGTTTAGGGTTGCATAGTGTAGCTATACCTCATTTTGCCCTTGTCGCATATATATGTCCTTGTCAGCCAATGAGGTCAGTAATGGGGAACCATTTTTTTTCCTCCCTCAGTCATCTCTGTCCTGGACATCATATTTGGGGTAAACACATTTTGGGTGATCACATATTCGGTCATCAAACGCTATTATTATTAGGTTTATTTGGAGTTTTCTAGCTTATGGGAAGGTTTTATTTTCATAAGTGAAAAGAACCCCACAAATGAGCCTTCCCTGTTACCTACCCAGCTGAGCATCCCCTTTACAGCAGGCGGGGCTCAGAAGAACCAGAACACAGACCAGGTGCAACATGGCCGCCAGGCCCAGTCCCCAACACTGGACCTAAATGTGCCAAAAAAAAAAAAAAAAAGAAAGAAAGAAAATGGGACAGGTCTTTAAAGCCCGCGAGACTGGGGTGGGGGTGGTATTTCTCTGTTGTCAATCCCCACAGAGCTGTGGGCTTTGGTTAGGGCATTTGGGACCAATTTGTATAAAATCCTACAAGACTTATGGCAAATTTCATTTTTTGTGTGAGCCCCGGGACCCAGAGATGTCCAGCGACTCATATCTGGGATTCCATTTCTTTTCAGGGTGATGTGCCTATTGAAATCAATCAGATTTGTGTCGAACACACAACCGGCTCCCAGGTGGGTGGGCCTCGCCTCATGAGTTGAAGGCCTCAAGAGAAAACAGTGAATGCCCCTTCAGCAGGGTTGATGAGATACTGTGTGAGGGTCCCAGGGTGTTCCTCCCATGTCCAGGCCACACCATGTGTCACTGCTGTTGACCCCAGGACACTGACAGGCATGACTGTCCCTATTATTACCATGGGACTGAGGACAAGAATTCCAGGTGTGCCCTGGATCCTCCTTTGGGGTGTCAGGCGCAGAAAGTTGGGGAAGTGGGCTGAGATTCCATGGCCTGGATGGTGGTGGGGGAAACCCCGAGATTTCTGATCCTGGGTTAATTGTCAGACACAGTGACCTCCTTTTTCATCAGCGAGTAATATTCCATTTCGTGGAGAGATCAAACAGGCCCTCCCGGCACAATGAGTTCCCCTATTCGCTTTATGCATAAAATGTATTCCTATAAAATTACAGGCAGAAATTTTTAGACGAAGCGGAGTATTAGTCACCCGTGAAAAAGGATTGACTTTCCGAAACCTGCTGGAATCCTGGGTGAAATTTGAGGTTTTGAAGCACAGTGGAATGGGTTTTTGTATTTGCATATATTTACATACATTTGCATATATTTTGAGAGCAGGTCTCAAATTCTTTGATTTTTTTCCCCCCCAAAATTGACAAGAATTGAGTGAAAATACCAGTGGGATTAGGTACACTCATATGGTCATGTGATTAAGGCCTCCATCCATCTCCAAAATGTCCCCTGTCCCCAAACTGAAACTGTCCCCATGAGTAAAGGGTCCCCCTATTTCCCATCCCCTGACTCGGCACCCACCACCCTGCTTACTTCCTGTCTGTGTGACTTTGAGGAATCATATGACATCTGTCCTTCTGTGACTGGCTCCCTTCACCGACCACGGTGTCATCACTTTTCACCCCGCTAAGATAGCAGAACCCCTTCCTTTTTCCTAGCTGCATAATATTCCACAGGAAAAAATTTTTTTTTCTTTTATAAATCCTTGTAAATTTTTTTTTACTCATTTTAATTGACATCTAACAAATGCCTATATTGGGGACACGAATTCCTCCCTTGTAGCTCTTTTGAAATCGTGCCATAAATCATTGTCAACGGTGTCCACTCGGCTGCTTTTCCATTCCTGGGCACCCCAAAACCCAGCCCTGAATTTCCTTAAACCCTAGAGACCCAGCTGGACCCCACAGGTTTGCATCTCAGCTGGGCATTTTGTAGGGTTGGGAAGGGATGGCCAGGCTGCACCCGGGTCAGATATTTTTTGAGGAGGTGCTGGGATTTGAACCCACGACCTTGCCAGGCCAAACTCCAGCCACAGCCCGGGGCTGCACCCCCTCCTTGCTCTCTATGGAATTTGCAGGCATTTTGTTCAACTTTTCATGCGAGTACAAGGAACTCGGGACCCCAAATTAGGAGGGGAAAATAAATTTAATTTACCTCTGGGCCGATTTTGTGCAGGCGTTGGAAAGTCGCCATCTTGCTGTGTGCATGAGCGAAAGTCTTGGCCAGGCTGGTCATCTCCAAAAAAAAAAAATAAATAAAATAAAAAAATGACACTCGGACCTGAGCGTCCCCAAGGTCCCCGTCAGGGAATTCCCGACAAAGGCTCTGATGAGGCCTGCAGTGCGCACGGCGCGGGCTCCGTCTGTCCGTCTGTCCGTCTGTGGGGATCGGCGGGTAGGAAGACCTGGTATCGTCTTCTGTCTGTCAGCTGGGCAGGAAACGGACAGTGATAACCAGGGTCTTCGTCCCCCTCAACTTCCCCTTTTCACACCGGGACGCCCTGCACTGTTGCCCATGGAGTCACTGCACTCCTTGTCTGTGCCCAAGAGAGAGAGAGAGAGAGAGAGAGAGAGAGAGAGAGAGAGAGAGAGAGAGAGAGAGGGAGGGAGGAAGGGTGGGAAGGAGGTAGGGAGAGACAGAGGAGGAGAAAAATAAAAATAAATAAATTAATAATAATAAATAATAAAAAGAGCCTGGTATCTCAATATCTCCTGCAAAGCCACGCCCCCAATGACCACGCCCCCAATGACCTAATGAGGCTCTCAATGGCCACACCCCCAATGGCTTAATTAGTGTCTAAATGGCCACGCCCACAACGAACCAATGAGGCATGCGATGGCCACGCCCCCAATGACCTAATGGGCTCTCAATGACCACGCCCCCAATGACCTAATGAGGCTCTCAATGGCCACACCCCCAATGACTTAATTAGTGTCTAAATGGCCACGCCCCCAATGAACTAATGGCTCTCAATAGTCCCTACCAGGCCACGCCTCCAATGACCACACCCCTTCCCACTAGGCCCCGCCTCTTAAAGGTCCCACCACCTCCCAAAAGCCTCACAGGATGGAGACCAAGGGTTGAGCACAGAGGCCTCCGAGGACTTGACAGATCCAAACCCTAACCGGGTAGACAGGGATGCCAAGGAAAAGATGGGGCTCCTTTGGGTCTGCCGGGTGGGGTCACCGCCTGGCTACCGTGTCTGGGGACATAAGGAGCCGGCTGGGCCATGTGCACGATATGGATCTCCATCTTGAATCTCCAGGACTCATTTTGCCAGTCTGTATGATATTCCTATTATAACCCCATAGTCATGATAGGGATAAAGGAAGAGTTCCCTCCAGAATCCAGAACTTTCTACTAGAAAATTGCCCTGGACTCTCACCAGGAAGGGGATCTGGATCCCATATGGCGCCCACCACAGGGTCAACCAGGAACGTAGCGATTAAAACCCCAAGGCTGGAGTCCAAGGTCAAGGTCAAAGCCTGCCTCCTCCTGTGACCTTGTCCTTGACTCTGTGGTCTTATGATCTCCGTGTCAATCCCAGTATCCAAGGTCGTTGAAGTCCCTTTTATAAACTGGCACCGGATTTGCATATATTTGCATATATTTACATATGCCATATGTGAATTGTTCAGGGAACAGTCTACCCGTGCTCAGTACTGGCGGAATTTTATTTTAAATGTTTTTTATACCATTTTGTAAGACTCTGTCCACCAGGAACTCATGCGAGGGCACAACCGTGTTTTGTCACTTAAAATTAGTGACCAAAAAATGTCACTCTGTGTGTCAAAATGGTAGAATGGGGGGGAGAGGCAAGGATAGAGAAAAATTGCCCTTTGGAGTCACTTATTGGGATGCAGGAAATGACAAGGGACCCTTGGGGGTAAAACTTGTCACAACTTGTCCCTGACGAGAGAGAGAGAGAGAGAGAGAGAGAGAGAGAGAGAGAGAGAGAGAGAAGTGATCGACTCCCAGAGAGACTTGTTCAGTGCACAACCTGAGGAACTGGGACACGAAAATGAAGCCACTGAGCTGTCCCGAGAAATTTGGAGACAGGAGGACATTTCATAAAAACGTCCAGTGACATTTGTCTCATCCGGTGACCTCCTATCACACGCGGATATTTCTAGGAGAATTTGGGGGGGTGTTGAATTTAGGGTGTTATGGAAATTAAAGAATTGGGGTGCGTTTCAGCCGTCAGAAGGGGGGAAGAGCTCAGGGC
>NC_133405.1:145770801-145803301 GCF_047511655.1 Castor canadensis
AGGTGACAGATTCAAACCTGTGACAGAGAGGCCAGCTCTGATGGAGGTCACTACACCTCCTATCCATGGTCACATCCAAAGGGGACAGGAATCTGCAAACACCGTATTTGTTTTCATTTTAATTTTTTTTCAGTAAAAAGAAAGTTCTATAAAGTCTTGGAACATCACAAGAAATTTCCATAATAGTGGACCGGAAGTGTCCACCTGGTTCACACATGGCCACCAAAGGGATTCGACACCTCTTCTACGGTCAGGACCTCTTCGTCCTCACCTTTCCCCGGTCCCCGCACAAAATCCTCCCAGACAGTCTGAGGGAACAAAAGAGAGAGCGAGGGTCAGTGTGGGGGTCATTTTTCTTCTAAGAAGGATTTGGGGTGGAAAAAAGGGGTCTCTTGTCATGGAAAAATGAGGCAGGATGTGGTCAGAGGAGGCTGGGAGCAGTGGGGGACTTGGATTAAGACACAGACGTGCAAAGGTCCTGCAGTTGGTCAAAGTCTGGAGTCAAAGATGCAGGTGTCGGTGTGTCCAGGAGCCCCAGGTGGACGTCCCTGGAAAGTGGGGTCCACAGAAAGGATGATGCTGGTTTATGTGGAAGGGTGACAGAAAGCTGGCTGAGGATGGCAGCGAGTGTGACATGTGACCTGTGACCAGGTGGACAGGTCACTGTAGGTGGACAAAGGTGGGAAGAAGAAGCAGGTGTTGGCTGGGAAGTGCCAGGTGGGATGGGGACAGCTGGAGATCTTGGGGCACAGGTGTGACATCTTCGGACCATCGGGGATCTCGCTCCTGTGGCTGCTGTCTCCTCTCTGCCTCTCTCTGTCTGTCTGTCCTCCCTCTCCTCTGTCCCCCACAAGCTCAAAGAGCACCCTGACCCTGTGTCTCTCTTTCCTTGTCCTCAATCTCTCTCCTCTCTCTGTCCATCTCCTCCTCCATCTTCCCCATCCCTAGGTCCCCACAATCTCACAGAGAAGACCCCGACCCCAAGAAGACAGGGTCACCCTGACAGACCCCCCCCGCGGCGCTCGCTCTCACCTGCTGGTGGTTGTCGCTTACTTTGTCCCTCACCTGTGGGATTGTGGGGAACAGATCACAGGTCCCCACGAACCTAGAGGACAGAGATGGAGGATGACAAGGTCACTGGGATGGTGAGTTTCCCCATGGTCACCTTGCTGACCACCTCGGAGCCCAGAGCGGTGACACCAATGTCACCAGCCAAGTCCCTGGAGGTGACAAGATCCCTATGGGGGACGCTAGAGGACACTCCCGCCGTCACTCAAGGTCACACTTTAGGGGTTCAGGGTTCCCTTTCATTCATTATTTACACATTTTCACTGAACCGCCATGTTTTATTCTAGAAAAGACTCACAGTCTTGTTGCATTTTTACAACGTCGCTTCTTTTCTTCCTTTCTGCAGATCAAGCATCTCTAATCCCACAATGTCACCATTTGTTTAGACTCGTCTGTATGAGGTCCTCCCTCCAGAATATAAGTCTTCTTGAACTCTAAAATTTGGGAATGGGGCCTCATTTGGAAATAGACTCTTTGCAGATGGAGTTGAGGCTCTTGAGAGGAGCTCATCGTGGACCCACTCCACTGGGCCAGGCCGCCATATTGGAATAAGGTCACGTTCCATAGAACTGAAGGGAAAAGTGACTTTTCCAAAAGGTGTGTCACCTGGGACCTGAGCATGGGACCCCATTTGGAAATAGGGTCTTTGCAGATGGAATTGGAATCCTGAGATGAGGTCATCCTGGACCAGCTGTGTCACCCACTCCACTGGGCCAGGCCGCCATATTGGAATATGGTCGAGTTCCATAGAACTGAAGGGAAAAGTGTCTTTTCCAAAAGCTGTGTCACCTGGGACCTGAGCATGGGACCCCATTTGGAAATAGGGTCTTCACCTGCAGATTTGGGGACCGGTGTCCTGTCACTGTTGTGTTCGACAGGTGTGTTACTGTGGGGACAGTGTACACCACACACCAGGTAGGACAGGGACAGAGACCCATTTTGAGGGAAATCACAGCCATCAGCCACCACTGGCAACAGGAGGCATCCCGGGGATCCCTGGGCTTGTGGGAACCCCAAGAGTGAGGTGAGGCCCTGGGGCACGGGGGCCATGGTGAGGCTGCCTTGGGCTCTGTGAAGAATGCGGGAGGGGGACACCATTTTTTCTCATCGTCCCTTCACCCACTGCAATCCATGTGCCCTGGGGGCATCACCTGGGCTTCTCGCGCTCCTCTCTCTCTCCTCTGTGCCTCTCTGGGTCTATCTCTCTCTCTACTCTGACTCTCTCTACTCACTCTTTGTCTCTCTGTTTCTCTGTCTCTGTTCTCTATCTACTCTCTCTCTCTCTCCTCTCCCTCTGCTCTCTCTCTGTGTCGCTCTACTCTCTCTACTCTCTCTTTTTCCTGTGTCTCTCTGCCCCTCTCAATGCTGTCTCCCCTACTCTCTCTGTCCATTTCTCTCCATCTGCTCTTTGTCTCTCTCTCTGTGTGCCTCTTTTCCCTCTGCTCTCTCTCTCTCCCTCTCTCTCTCTCCCTCTCTCTCTCTCTCCCTCTCTTTGTCTCTATTTCTCTATCCTGTTTCTTTCTCTCTTCTGTGACTCTCTGTCTGTCCCTCTTTGTACTCTCTCTCTCTCTCTCTCTCTCTGAGTACTTTCCCTCTGTCTTTCCTTTTTCTTTCTCTGTCTCTCCTCTCTCTGCCTCTCTCATCTCTTTTCTCTCTCTCTCTCTCTGTTTTTGTCTCCTTTCTTTTTCTATTTTGTCTCTCTCCTCTCTCTCTCTCCTATCTCTCTTACTCCCTTTATCTCTCTCTACTCTCTATCTCTGCATCCTCTCTCTCCTCTCTCTTTTTCTTTGTCTGTCTGTCTCTCCGACAGCTGCCTCCACCTTTGCAGCCAGCACCCCCCCGACCCTTGTGGGGTGTGCGGCCTGTTCGGGGGTCACCCACCTTTTGAGGAGGAGCAGGAGCATCAGGGCACAGATGAGTGTCCCCAGGGCCACCAGCAGCAGATGCAGGTGCAGGATGGTGGCTGTCATGTCCTCTGAGCCTGGGGGGGACACAGAGAAGCTGCCTGGGGGGGACACGCCACCATTATGGAGGGGACATGTAACCCCTGGGGAGTCATGCCACCATAACGGGAGGTACATGTCACCATCGCGGGGGGACACACCACCATTGGGGGGGACCCACATTACTTATGGCCTCCATTGGGGGCCAGGACACGAAATGACACCAAATATCTTTTCTGCAACGCCACCCACAAAAGCCCAAAGCCCCTCAAGTACGGGACAGCTTTGAAAAAAATGGCAAAAGAGAAAATGAACATTGCTAGGTGTGCGGATTTTTTGAAAACTGATTTTCTCTTGAAGGCATTTCAATATTTATTTATTTAAGTGCGTAATATTGAATTGATTGATTGATTTGTGCTGGGGATGGAGCCCCGGGCCTCACGTCTGCTAAGCAATTGCTCCGAACCTCATCCGCAGTCCTGAAAAGTTTCTTTCGAGCTGGGCAACGCAGCGCACGCCCGTAATCCCAGCCCTCAGGAGTTGGAGGCAGGAATACTGCAAGTTCAAGGTCACCCTGGGCCACAGAGTAGGTTCAAGGTCACCCTGGGCTGTTATAGTGAGACCCACCTCCAAAAACAAAAAAATCACATTTCTTGTGTCTAGCTCAAATTTTGCACACTTTGGTGGAAATTTGTTATAAAAAGGGCGCATTTATTACAATTTTATGTATTTTCTGAAATATGCACCTTGAACCAAAAAAATTTTTTTTTCTAGTCATAGGACACATTTTAACTGTTAATATTTGAAAATCTCATTTGAAAACCCAATGCCACCAGGATTGTTGGCTAAATTTAATGTTTACTTTGACATTTTTACAGATTAACACAGAAAATGTGTCACATCACAAAAATTATATATTTTACATGTGCGTTCATATTTTAAAAAAATAAAATATTTGACATAATATGGAACATCTGAATTTTTGACAAAATTATTTATTGCAGAGAATAAGCCAAATTCTAAAAGTTTGAGTTACAACTGAGATCTAAGAGGGATTTCTCATTTATGATTTTAAAGAAAACCCTACAGAAAATCTGTAAGCTATTCTGTTAGGATATACTCGGTACAGTAAGTCCAGTTTAATATGAAATCCAATTCAACTTCTTAACAGTAACTCCGAGGAGAATTACAATATTCCCACCTGCGATTTAAATTGAAAATCAACACCACACACCAAGGAAAGATCGATACGCCCAGAAATATGTCTGCTTTTCTTTTCCCTCTTCGAGCCGTTTTTTTAAACCTATTTTTAAATCGGGTTGTGTGTTTTTCTGTCCTTGTTGTTGAATTTTTAGTGCATTTGACATGTGGTGGATATCAGGATCCTAAAATTGTGAGAATTTGCGAATATTTTCTCCCATTCTTTTAATTTCATGGAAGTAATTTTATTGTGAATTAGTAAATTAATAACAAACCACCAATAAATAACTGATAAGTGATCAATTATTAATAAGCAATTGATACATCAATGACTTATGGACTTGGCTGTCAGGTGCATAAATTGCAATTCAGAGACTCACTGGTTTTGTATCACAAAAAATTTATGCATAAAATTGCTTTCTGGAATTTTTCTTTTCTTTTTTTGCCATTTTGGAGATGGAAACAAAGGCCACCCATTCCAGCTCCCATTCACAGGACGTCCCCAACCCACACAGCTGACCACGTGACCTCACGTGGTCACTCCACAGGTGACTCCACACCGGTGACCTCACGCAGATAAGCTCACGCAGGTGACCTCACACAGGTGACCTCACACAGGTGACTCCACACAGGTGACCTCACACAGGTGACCTCACGCAGATAAGCTCACACAGGTGACCTCACGCAGGTGACCTCACGCAGGTGACCTCACAGAGGTGACTCCACACAGGTGACCTCACACAGGTGACCTCCCACAGGTGACCTCACGCAGATAAACTCACACAGGTGACCTCACACAGGTGACCTCACACAGGTGACTCCACACTGGTGACCTCACGCAGATAAACTCACACAGGTGACCTCACACAGGTGACCTCACACAGGTGACTCCACACTGGTGACCTCACGCAGATAAACTCACACAGGTGACCTCACACAGGTGACCTCACACAGGTGACCTCATGCAGATAAACTCACACAGGTGACCTCACGCAGGTGACTCCACACTGGTGACCTCACGCAGATAAACTCACACAGGTGACCTCACGCAGGTGACCTCACACAGGTGACTCCACACTGGTGACCTCACGCAGATAAACTCACGCAGGTGACCTCACGCAGGTGACCGCATACAGGTGACTGAACACAGGAGTCTGACTTTCCCAGGCTGTGTGACCAGGTCCAGTTAGGAATGAGGCTCAGCTTTCGAGGGGACCTTAAACCACTCTATTTTTGGGTCACAGTCAAATCAGCTCTTGGCTGTGACTGGAAACAAGCCAGCCAGGCCACCAAAGTGCCACCAGCCCACAGCGGGGACAGCCATCTTTGTACCTGGTGACACTAGTGCTGACCGTGATGAGCCCCAAGGGAGGATTCCCTCAAAACCTGGTGCCCAGAGCCAGCTGCCATGTCCCTCCCCTTCATCCCACATGCACCTGATGTCACCGCTGGCCCTCTGTGTCCCCAGTCCCAATGCCCTGTGTTTTGTCCCCTCACCGAATTCCACTGGCCGGCTCCACGCGCTCCACTGTGGTCGGCGGGTGTCCGCAACCCGGATCTGCACCGTGTGCTTGTGTCTGGGCTCAGGGCTTGGAAAATGGTATTTATTTTCTGAATTACCCGAAATGTTGATCTTTGGGGGGTGGAACAAAAAGCAGAAAGTTAGCAACCGCGTCCATCCAAGGGGGAAAACAAAAGGAATAAAATGAATTGAAAAAACTTCAAAACCAGTTGGGCTCAGTAGTAGACGCCTACAATTCCAGCCAGGAGGATTGTGGGTTCAAGGCCAATCTAGGAGAGACCCTGTGCCAAAAATAAATGCAACATAATACGAATAAAGTTAAAAAGAAAAAAAGCATGAAAAAGTGGCTGTGTGGCAGAATTTGGATCATCACATATTAAAAATATCGGGATAATCTGTGACCCCCTATGTCTGTGAATTCAATCAAACACAGGTGCAACAATATTTAGAAAAAAATGTCTGGGTTTTTTTTGTTGTTATTTTTTTCTAAATAAATATAGTGTAACAATTATTTACAGTGCTATTTAATGATGAATATAATTATATTAGTTTTGGTAAGTCATCTTGAAGTGATTTAAAATACATTGAAAATGTGATAGGTTTTAATGAAAATATAACACTATTTCATAGAAAGCAGTTGTGCGGATTTTGGTCCTCGAGGAAAGACGTGTCACCGAGTCCCACAGCGACCAGGAGACAATTGTGTAAGGCTCCTGTGGTTTTATGGGAAAAAGTTAAAACAAGCAGAGTGGGCCCTATAACAATTTATAGGGTTTCTATTGTAAATATAGATGGAGAGTTTAGGGACAAATATTGACACGAACTGCCCCAGAAATGGGACAGAGAATATGAGGACATTAGGACCGAAGGTCAGAGTGGTGATGGTCAGATGCAAAATGCCATTGCACAAAGGAGCACGAACGGTATTTCTATCCAGGACTTTTGGAGAAAAAACAAAAAAAGTCTCCATAATATGCATTAAATGGATTATAAAACAGAACTAGAATGTGAAATTAGTAGGATATAAGGAATCCCCCCCCCAAAAATCCCACAAATGCCACTAGAAATACAAAGAGATGTCGCTTTGTGGGAATGAAAGGGGACTCCTGTGCCACTAGGGATTTGAGTCATTGATAAAGACCTTGGACCCTGGGAACAGGACACACCCCGTCGTGGTCACAGGGAATTAGCGAGGTGACATTTTAGGGCTCACATAGAAGTGATTAACAAGGCTGAGTTTTTGGGGGGTCAAACTTACCAGTGGATTTAGATTTCCTGGATCGATGTTCTAGAAAAAAAAAAAAAACAAGAAGGTTTTAGGTTTTCCAATTTTAAAAGATTTTCAACAAAGTTCAAGCTAAGCCCACTCTTGGGGTTCAGGTGACCAGAAATTTTGGGGGTACAGGACAGAGGACTTAAATCCAAGCACCCTTAATGATAGGCCGGGATGGAGGGAAGGAAAAGATCTGCACACCATACTGTACCTGCTCAGGTGACACAGCAGGTGACACAAGGGACATGGACGAAACCCACATTTTGTATACACAGGGGACACAAGAGAAAAACCATCCCGGTCATCACTGTCCAGGGACACATGTCCTTTTCCTTTCTCCCAGGTCCTATTTCAATGAAGTGCGTCATCCGTGCTCTTCTGTGCATTTCACCGTCACCGCTCTGGCCATCTGTATCCCCTTCCATCCTTCCGTGTCCCCTGTTGGACATGGACTTTGTCCCCTGTGACATCTTTCTTTGTCCCTGTGGGATGTTGGTCATCCTACATCCTACCCTACTTGATTTTCCAGTCTCCTCTGTCCTGCAGGCAGTGTCCCCTGTCCGTCTGGATCCCTCTGTCTCTCTCTCTCTTAGGACGTTGAACATTTCCCTTTGTCCCCCCCCAGAGGCTTGGCCATGGTCCCTTGCCGTGACCTCTGACCTGTCTCTGGATGTCCAGCTGGTACTGAAAGTCCTGGTGGGTGAATCTGTGCCAGGTCCTTGGCTGGTGCCACCTCACGTGACAGTGTGACACATTACAGTGGACGGTGACATTGGCTGGTGGGTCCAGTTTCTCTGTTAGGACAACAGGGGGAAGTTGGTGGTGTCCCTCAGTGACCATCAAAATTCCACCCCCAGTCAACTCAGGATATACAGCTCAACCCTGCCAGTGACAGCACCTGGATGGACAAGTGACATCCTGAGCAGGTGTAGGTTGGTGTGGGGTTGACAAGAGGACTGGCAGGTGGGGACACTGAGGACAGACGCAGTGGGGGAGCCCCAGGGAGGCAGGTGGACATGGGATGCAGTGGGGTGAGGCTGGTGTGGCTCTGGTTGTTCATTTTGTGTACTGTGCAAATTCCCCAGTTTGCAAAACACAGCTGTTGGCCCCCTGTCTTGCTACTGGGAAGTTGACTGAATATTCGTATATCTGACACACCTGCCATTGTGTTTCACGTTTGCCCTCGTGCTAATCCGAACTGAGGAAGTATGAAAGTCTGTCAGTCTTGGAACCTAATAATTTTCATTCTCACCTATTCCTTTGGTTAAAAAAATGGAATCAAAAAACTGGATCCCCATGGCTGGGCTGCTTCCATTCACCAGGACATAGCTTTTGACACTTAACAATGACAAGTTGCTCAGGTGACATCCTGTGTGGATTCCCGACTCTTGAAGGTAACAGGGACATTCCATTTCTAGCAGTGTCCTGAAAGATGCCAAAGTGTCCCCAGAGCAATCAGAGAGGAAGGGGAGGGGGTGGGGTCAGCATTTTTCCTGCTTGTGTAATATTCCCTATGGGTGTCTACAGATGAGGCAAGGTCTCACCTCTTGTTTTTTATGTACATAAAATACTGGACATCGTCAGGAGCTGCACGACCCTTCACCCACGTGCAGTTCATGAACCCCGCATTGTAGATGGAACAGGAGAAATTTTGCACAGCGGTGCCGTCTGCACCTGGCAAGGGACAGAAAAGAGACTGTAAGGACCACCAAAGTTGTCTTCCCCAAAGTAAGGGGGTGTTCTTAAAGCAAACCCCAAATGCTATTTTCAAACCTGGGTTAGTGTACAGCAATTTTTCCTGAACTGGTCTTTGATTGACAGTAGCTTGAACCTCAAGAGTGAGTCCTCGGTGCAGAGACTCTTGCATGAAGGTGCAGCTACATTCTCCACCCCTGGACTGCAAGTGTGCAAGTGGGAAGAGCTTTAGAAAACACGTTTCCTTCTCCACGAACTTTGACGGTGTTTGTTTTCACCTTGCATTATGATATGTGCACCCCCTCTTTTCTGAAAACCCCCTTTGTTGACCTCCAATGATGCCCCACGATTGCCCTGTGTGTAAGGGTTCTAAGGTTTGAAAGTCGCTTAATGAACATGGAGCGGCAGGGACTGGAGGGTGGCTTCTCCTGATGTCTACAGGGATGATGGGGGGTTTTCTGCTGGTTTCATGCAATTGATCCTGGCTGCCCAAGAATTGGAAGCTCCACCATGTCTATAGTTTTTCCTGTGACACCTTCATCCCACCAACAATGTCAATGTCCCCATACGATGGCTTTTTGGGGCATCCCTAGTTTCACGGTGCTGACAGGTGGCCGCAGATGGATGTGACCACAAAAAGTTCAAAATGGGAGACTCTGCTCAGGCAGGGGGTGGCCAGAGATGGGAGACTGTTCTGGGAGAACACAATTTTCTATCCATCCACCAAACCATTGATCCACCCAACCATCCATCCATCAGTCCATCTATCCCTCTGTACATTCATCTATCCATCCATCCATCCACTCATCCACCCATCCACCCATTCACCCATCCATCCACCCACCCATCCACCCATCCTTCCATCCATCCATCCATCCATCCACCCACCCATCCTTCCACCCACCCACCCATCCATCCACCCACCCATCCACCCATCCATCCACCCATCCATCCATCCATCCACCCATCCACCCATCCACCCATCCATCCATCCACCCACCCATCCACCCATCCACCCATCCATCCATGCATCCATCTATCCATCCACCCATCCACCCATTCATCCATCCACCCACCCATCCACCCATCCACCCACCCATCCACCCATCCTTCCATCCATCCATCCATCCATCCATCCACCCATCCACCCATCCACCCATCCATCCATCCACCCATTCACCCATCCACCCATCCACCCATCCATCCACCCATCCATCCATCCATCCACCCATTCACCCATCCATCCACCCATCCATCCACCCATCCATCCACCCATCCATCCATCCACCCACCCATCCATCCATCCACCCATCCATCCACCCATCCATCCACCCATCCATCCATCCACCCATCCACCCATCCACCCACCCATCCATCCACCCATCCACCCATCCATCCATCCATCCACCCATCCATCCATCCATCCACCCATTCACCCATCCATCCACCCATCCATCCATCCACCCATCCACCCATCCACCCACCCATCCATCCACCCATCCACCCACCCATCCACCCATCCACCCATCCACCCATCCATCCATCCACCCATCCACCCATCCACCCATCCACCCATCCATCCATGCATCCATCCATCCATCCACCCATCCACCCATCCATCCATCCACCCATCCATCCACCCATCCACCCACCCATCCACCCATCCACCCATCCACCCATCCATCCAACCATCCACCCATCCACCCATCCATCCACCCATCCATCCACCCATCCATCCATCCATCCATCCATCCACCCATCCACCCATCCACCCATCCATCCACCCATCCACCCATCCATCCATCCATCCACCCATCCACCCATCCATCCACCCATCCACCCATCCATCCATCCATCCATCCACCCATCCACCCATCCATCCACCCATCCACCCATCCATCCACCCATCCATCCACCCATCCACATCCACCCATCCATCCATCCATCTACCCATCCATCCATCCATCCATCCACCCAGCTATCCACCCATCCATCCACCCATCCACCCATCCATCCACCCATCCACCCACCCACCCACCCATCCACCCATCCACCCATCCATCCACCCATCCACCCATCCATCCACCCATCCACCCATCCATCCATCCACCCATCCATCCACCCATCCACCCACCCATCCACCCACCCATCCATCCACCCATCCACCCACCCATCCATCCACCCATCCATCCACCCATCCACCCACCCATCCATCCACCCATCCACCCACCCATCCATCCACCCATCCATCCATCCATTCATCCATCCATTCCCCCATCCATCCCTTTCTTGCTTCACCATGTGTGTCTGTCTCCCTCTTCTCACCTTCCCTCTTTTCATGTCTGTCACTTTGTCTCTAAATCTGACATGACCTGTGACCAGGACACAGCTGAATCTTGTCCTTTTAGGGTAAGACCCGGTCTGTTCCCAAAGACTCAGACCCTGGCCACCTCATGGACACTAGGTGCTCCTCCCTGTCCCTGCATTCATCCCTGAGGTCCATAGTGCATCTTAAATGAGTCAGTATTGTCCCCATTTGTACCTGGATGGTGATCTTATAAAATTTCTTGAATCAGACTTACCATGATGGGTCCTTTTTCCCAGGGAATCAGGATGCACCGGACATTTGTAGTGTTTTCCTGGCATGGCCATCGCAGTGTCATCGTCCTTGGGTCAAATGTCACATTGAGACCTGGAAGAAATGGCTGCTTGAATCTTATTGTAACTCTTCCCTTGTCTGTCCCCAACCCTGGACATCCCCAACCAACTTCCCAGGTGTGGTATTTTTGGGTAAGACCTTAAATTCAGGGTTTGATGTGCAGGTCCTGCCTTCACAAATGGATTCATCCATTTGTGGGTTCACAGTTAATGGGTTGTCACCACAATGGGTCTGTCATGATGGCCAGTTTGTCCCCTTCTCATCCCAGACTCAGGGGATGTGTTACAGCAACAGCAAATGGGTTTTCACTCTTCACACCAATATAGTAGCCTTTAGGGTCTCACTGAGATGAGGCCATCTTCCTGGGTTGGTTATTTTAGATAAAGGGTTGGTTTCACGTGTTGTTTTGTGCAGGGTGGAGGTCACAACTCTGTCTTCCCATGTGGCCTGGGCATTTTGTGTGTCAGTCATTGAACATGGCAGACATGGGGTGACCCTGACATGTCCTCATTGTCTGGACACTTCCATAATGTCACCAGACCCCCCTCCCGCCGGCCAGAACAAGAGGACTTCATCGTATTCCATAATGGCCACACTGGCCATTGTTGGTGACAGGTACCCGAGACAGGGAGGTGGCCAGGGCCACCTCAGGAAGGGCAGAGATGTGACATCTGTATCCTCCATTTTTGCAAATTAAAAAGCACACGGTAAGCCCCTGTGAAATTTCCACAATGCAACATGAACTATTTCTAAAAGTAATTTTTTTAAAAACACAAAGAAATCTGAGTGACTTTCAAAAATCAAAAATCTGCTGTGTGACTTTCCACAGGACGCTATACCTCTCTGTTCCTGGGTCTCCATTGTTACAAATAATACAAAAATGTCTCTCTGCCCGCAGGCTCCCTAAAGGTGTCACTCAGAGCACAGTGATGGACTCCTACATATGCACAGCGCCCCACCCTCTGTGCCCCCCCAACCTCCATCATAAACCCCACAATGCAAAATGCAAAAAAACCAAGATCACAGTCAGAAGTACCGGCTCTGGCCGATAAGTGTCCCCAAAGCAAGTGACAAGATCTTATCAGATGTAAATTGCACCCGGCGTCCTTTTACCTCTGGGGATCTCGCTCTGAGCCGCTCACTACGGTGCCCGTCGCCATATTGAACAAAGGTCCTCCTTGCTGTGCAGAGCTGGCAGTGGCCCCCAGGCTGGCTTTGTCCCCAATTCCTGACCTGAGGTGACACCTGGGTGTGCATTGTGCTCAGTGCACCTCTCGCCAGCCATGGCTGTATGAGTGCACCAGGTGACTTCTTTTATATCGAGGAGTGACAAGAGGAGAAGCTGGTGGCTGTGTGGCCATGTCACCCCGGGCCGGGTGACAATGGCGTCTCTGACACAAGGAGAGAGACCTGAGCTCCCCCAGGTGGCCACTTGCAGCAATGCCTCGGAATCAGCTGTGCATTTTGTCGTTGTCATTGCAAATTAGGGACACACGGTGGCTGTGCAATTGCTTACAAGGCAGAGACAGCGGCTGACAAAGCCAGTTGATTGAAAAAGAGAGAGAGAGAGAGAGAGAGAGAGAGAGAGAGAGAGAGAAGATTTTGAAGGAGTGGAGAAAATGCAGGTGGTGTTGGACTTAGGATGGGGTCACATAGGATCAAGACCTTGCACCCCAAAAACACTGCAGGCGACACCTCACACATGGGTGTGGGAGAGAGAGAAAGAGAGAAGGGAGGGAGGGAGAAAGAGAGTGAGGAAGACAGAGAATGAGAGAGACAGACAGGGAGGGAGAAACAAGGGTATAGGAGAGAGAGAGAGAGAGAGAAGGAGACAGAGAGAGAAGGAGAGAGAGAGAGAAGGAGAGAGAGAGAGAAGGAGAGAGAGAGAGAAGGAGAGAGAGAGAGAAGGAGAGAGAGAGAGAAGGAGAGAGAGCCAGGGAGACAGACAAAGAGAGATAGAGAGAGATAAAGACCGACAGAGAGCAGATATGAAAAGAGACTGAGAAAGAGATAAGAAGAGAGAGAGAGAGAGAGAGAGAGAAAGGGGAGAAAGAGAGAGAGAGATAAAGACACACAGAGAGTAGATACAGATGGAGATAGATAGAGGAGAGAGAGAGAGAGAGAGAGAGAGAAGAGAGAGAGAAAGAGAGAGAGAGATAAAGACACACAGAGAGTAGATACAGATGGAGATAGATAGAGGAGAGAGAGAGAGAGAGAGAGAGAAGAGAGAGAGAAAGAGAGAGAGAGATAAAGACACACAGAGAGTAGATACAGATGGAGATAGAGAAGAGAAGAGAGAGAGAGAGAGAGAGAGAGAGAGAGAAGAGAGAGAAAGAGAGAGAGAGAGATAGACACACAGAGAGTAGATACAGATGGAGACAGATAGAGAAGAGGAGAGAGAGAGAGAGAGAGAGTTTGCAGTAACCACTTGTCGCTCTAAAACTCCTGCAAAGCCTCAGCCGGGCACTTGCGTCCCCATCACCCCTGGGTCCCCAGCACCTGGTGGCCTTTCGCTCAGTTGTGGGATCGTTGGGGACAGGTTTTCCTCCTCTGTAGGGTGGTGGCGAGTGATGGACAGGGACGGAGTGACAATGGGGTGAGGACAGCGGGGACACGGTGTGTGACCGGCGATCGCCCCAAGAGAAATACTGAGGTCACACGAACGTGGACCCGGGAACGACGGAAATGTCCCCGGGCTGCGGGGGACACCTCGGTGACACTGCAGGACACGATGAGGCACGTGTCACCCACGTCACCCAAATGTCACCCACAGCACCCATGTGTCACCCATGTCACCCACGGGTCACTCACCTGGCGATGCCTGGGTCACGAGGAACGTGGGGACCAGAGACGTGGACACGAGGAGCAGAGCCACCGGGGTCATGGGGCTGACTGTGAGAGAGGAAAGAGAGAGACAGAGAGAGAAGAAAAAGAAAGCGGGGAGGAGAGAGGAGAGCGAAAGACATAGGGAGAGAGACAGAGAGAGAAAGGAGGAAGAGAGAGAGAGAAAGAGAGAGGGAGAAAGAGCAGAGAGAGAGGACGGAGGAGAGAGAGGGAGAAACAGAGATAGAGAGAGTGGAGAGAGGGGAGAGAGAGAGAGAGAGGAAATAGAAATAGAGAAGAGAAAGACAGAGATGAGAGAGAGTGAGAGAGAGGAGAGAGAGAGAAAGAGAGAGACAGTGAGATAGGACAGAGAGGGAAAGCAGAGGAGAGAGAGAAAAAGAGAGGAGAGGAGGACAGAGGACAGAGAGATGAGAAAGGAGGGGGGAGTGAGAGAGAGAAAAAAGGAGAGACGAAAGACAGAGATGACAGAGAGGAGACACAGAAGAGAGAGAGGAAAAGAGAGAGAAAGAGAGGGAGGGAGAGAGAGGAAGAGAGAGAGGGGGAGGAGACAGGAGAGAGAGACAGAGAGGAGAGAGAGAGGAGAGAGAGAGAGTGGAGTGAAGGGAGTGAGAGAGACAGAGAGGAAATAGAAATAGAGAGAAGAGAAAGAGAGCAAGAGCAAGAGAGAGAGGGGACAGAGAGGGAAATAGGAGAGAGAGTAAAAGAGAGAGAGGAGAGGAGAGACAGAGGACAGAGAGATGAGAAAGAGGACAGGGAGAGTGAGAGAGAGAAAGGAGAGACGAAAGGAGAGAGACACAGAGAGAAAGAGAGAGATGGCAGAGAGAGGAGAGACAGGAGAGAGAGAGGAAAAGAGAGAAAGAGAGGGGAGAGAGAGGAAGAGAGAGAGGGGGAGGAGACAGGAGAGAGAGAAAGAGAGGAGAGAGAAAGACACAGAGGGAGACGAGAAATAGGGGGAGAGACAGAAGGAAAGAGAGGGAGGAGTCAGAGGTGACAGGACAGGGATGAGAGAGAGAGAGAGAGAGACAGAGAGGAGAAGCAGAGAGAAAGAGAGAGAGGAGAGAGAGACATAGAGAGAGGGAGAGACACAGAGAGGGGAGTGAGAGAGAGGAGATAGAGAGAGAGAAAGAGAGAGAGAGAGAGAGAGAGAGAGAGAGAGAGAGAGAGAGTCACGCGATGAACTCTAAAATGTCCCCTGAAGCCCTGTGCATGTGCAGTTGCACACGGCACGCACTGCACAAAACCCTGGCTGCCCTCGACCTCCCGGCCCCCGACACCCACGGTCGCTCACTTCTCCTTTCTCTCTTGTCCCTTTTCTGAGAAAAATAAGTGGCAAAGTTTTCTCTTCCCTTGTGGGGACACTTTATTTTCTGAATAATCACACAGCGGACTGAGTCCTGTTGCACTTTTAAGTAGAAAAGGGACTGAGCAGTATCCCAAAAGCCTGTCCCTTAATGTCACCCAGCCATATGTGGCACCCTGGTGACCTGGGTCTTTATTGACACAACACCAACCCCATGAAACTTCGGGGTGTGGAAACTACCTATATTTCCTCCTCATTGCCTAAAATTAATTGTTTTTGCAATTCTGGACCTTCATCCTCCTATTTATGCCTCCTGCATAGCTGAGATTATAGACATGAACCACCACACCCAACTTATTGCTTCAGATGGGGTCTCACTTTTTTTTTTTTTTTTTTGCCCAGGCTGCCTTTCAATATCAATCCTACATCGATGTCCCAGGAAAAAAATGCAAGTCTTCATCAACCACAGACCATAAACAAAGCCATGCATTATTTATGCTTTTCTCTCCTTTTTGTTGGGGAAGGGTGCAGCTACCTTTTGGCTAAGTTCAGTGTGCAAAAGTAAGAAGGCCCTTCCTCTTGGGGGACAGCAGTACACAAGCTAGGGTGACTCTGACCCAAGCAAGGTCAGGTCCATGCCATTCGTGTGTGTGTGTGTCAAGGTTCAACTCCAGGTTTGCCCTAAATCGCTCCAGGTTTGTAGACACCTCTGCTGTTCTTACTGAACCCCCTAAAATTCTGGGGTCATTGAACTCAGGTCCGTGGCCATGCAGAGCAACATAGGACAAATTAGGGAAGGTCAGACAGAGCTGATGGATCCAAAGGTGGATGGTGAGAAACACCAAAGAAACCAGGTGTGACAGCAGGTAGGATCCAGGTGCTATCAGCAGGTATTGCAGGTGATGGGGTGACCCCATGTCCCCCATCCTAGTGGCTGTCCTGACACAGCTAGAGACACCACAACTGCAATGACCCCCTACACCATCTCAGGAAGCAAACCGGGTGCAGTGGTGCACACCTGTAATCCCAGCACTCAGGAGCCAGGACAGCAGGATGTCAAGGTCAAGGGCAGCTTGCTCTACACAGAGGGACCCTGCCTCAAAAAAACAAAACAAAATAAAATAAAAGCCAACTTCCCCATGAACAAAGGTGACGTGTGGCATGATTCCAGCTACAGGACAGGCCAGGAAGGCAAAATTACCAAGAAGATGGCAGAAGGCTCAAGCTATTAGAAGTCGGCACTAACCATAGTTCTTTCTTCTTCCTTCCTTCCTTCCTTTCCTTTCTTTTTTTTCTTTTATTCTCCCTCTCTGTCTCCTTCCTTCCATCATGGCTATATTGACACATGGTGGGACCTTTAAGAGGTGGAGCCTAGTAGGAGGAAGTGAGTTCATTGGGGCGTGGCCTTGATGGGAGGTGATGGGATCTCCAGGAGGCGTGGCTTAGTGGGAGGAAGTGAGGTCACTGGGGGCGTGGCCTTCATAAGACTTGGTGGGACCTCCAGGAGGCGTGGCCTAGTGGGAGGAAGTGAGGTCACTGGGGGCGTGGCCTTGATAGGACTCTTGTGACCCCAGTCTCTTCTCTTCCTCCTCCTCCTCCTCTCTTTCTCCATTTTGAAGACCGTCCTATAATGGCCTCCCCAGTGTCTTTCTTCCTTTGTCCTGCTCAGGATGATGAGCGTCAGGCCCCTCTGGGACATATTTAGTTGGCCCTGTCACCTTCATAAACTTGTCTGGTTCATTGGCTTTTGGTTCACCCAGCTTCCACCCCATGAACCCAAGACAGGTGGAAGAAGGAGACAGACTCCATGCCCTTTCTCTTCTTGGGTCCATTTTGTTTCCTTCAGTGGCCTCCATCATGGTTGGCTCTGCAGCAGGTGCCAGGGGGACGGACACCTTTCTCACTAGGAGTGCGACATGCCCAATGACTCTCCCGACATTTGTCACTTCCCCAATCGACTTCCTCTTACTCCAACTTCCACTTGCCTTATTATGGCCTCGTGGTGATGGCGCAAACCCATCAACTTCTTTAAACTTGGCTTTGGGGAAAAAAAAAAAAGCAACTTGACCTTATGCTCTCAAAGACCCCCAGAGAGGCATGCGTCTTTGTGTCTCTCTGTCTGTCTGTCTGTCTGCAGGGATTCCTGGCTGTATCGTAGAGGTTGTGGTCCAGGGTGTTCACCTTTAATATTTCTCCCAAACCAGCAGCCCTCTAGAATTGCCCAGAGCCAGATTGCTTTCCTTCCTGCATTCACTTTTACCTTGATTTTAAAATATGCAATTAAAAATTCCCATGACCTTGGGTTGAGGAGTGAAGGTCAGTGGTAAAGGACTTGCCTAATATGGACACAAATAAGCAATAAAAATTCACAGGACACATTAAATTTGCCCTTTTGATGACACCAATTCAGGGGCCTTCAGTGACAAATATTGTGCAACCATCATCACTATCTTTGTCCCAGAGTTTTCTGATCACCCCAAAATACCTTGGCCCCACTAGCAATCACTTCCCTCTTCCTTTCCCCCAGCTCCTGGTGGCCATTAATGCATTTTCTTTGTCTCTGTGCATTTGCATGTGTTGCATATTTCAGACGCATGCAAAATCACCCAGTATTATTTTGCAGCCACAGCTGAGAGGGTTTGGATATGGTGTGTGACCCAAACAGGTTATGCCCTCCCATGCTGGGGTTCCCCTGTACTGCCACCGAGAATTGGGGGACATTTTAATTAGATCATGAGGACACCATCTTTGTGGGTTAGCTCTTGCAAGACTGGATTCGTTAGTAGGAGAAAAATTACACACTGCATTAAATAAACGAATGGGCCAATTATCGCGAGACTGGATCATTTACCGGGAGCCTTGGGTAAGTTATCGCGAGACTGAGTTCATTACCCGAAACCTTGGACAAGTTATCGAGAGATTTGTACAGTTACCGCGACAGAGCACCATGGCTTTAAGGCTTGAAAAAAGTTACCTGGAGACACCTGGGTGACTTTGCACGCGAGACTGGCTCAGTTATCGCGAGATTAGGTTAATCATCGCGAGAATTGGTTGCTATAAACGCAAGAGCGCCGGAGCGCCTTGGTCTTTTCTACACGTCCCACTCGCTGCTGTGCGTTTTGCAGCAACCCAGGGATGCAAGGCTACCCCATAAAGAGCTCCCAAGCCTGGGATTTAAAGCCTCCAAATTTATGAGCCAAATGAGCCTTTTCTTTTCCTTTGAAATCTCTATTTTGGGGCATTTTTGTTTAGGACAACTGCCTACCCACCTGCCTCTTCTTCCTTTCCCCTCCTGTACATCAGTTCTGCTGAGGTCCACGGATTGGAGCAGCTCCTCCATCTAATGCAAAGCTTTGCAATGCGTCATTTATAAGAAGCTGTTGGCCCTTGGGGGGCCCCAGAATTTGCAGCTCCTAGGGCTTGAATTTGCAAGACTGAACTTGGCAGAAGACAGGTGGCTTCAGTGCCCCCAAGGACAGGTCTAAATGCAAACTGGCTGATTCTCATGGAGACCTCAAAATGCACAGCCCACATGCTCTTGGAGCTCCTGTGTGGTCCCTCTCCACACTTAGGGTCCCCTACACCCCATTTCTCATCTCAGGTCCATGACGATCTGGAATGGGAACCCTTAGCACCAGCAAGAGAAGCAGAAGGACACGGCAAAGTGACCCGTCAAGGTCAAGGACCACAGCATAAAGGGAACTTACTCCAAGACATCAGGCTGGCGGCCTTCAATTTGCTTTTCTTGGCTCTGTCCCCCAGGACTCCAACATCTGGCTGCTGTCTTTGAATGAGGACCCAGACCGTCTGTCTGAGCTGAGGGATGGAGCCACAGAAGATGTCATTGTCACCAGGAGCTTCCTTTTTCTCCTGATTCCCACCCGCCCCATGCTTCCCCATTTGAGGCTTATGTAACTACAGGGGGAGGATGGCGAGCGTAGGCGAAATCCTTGAGTCTCACCCCAATTTCTGAGAAATACACAGCCAGGCTGAAGCTGAAGGGATGATTGCAAGAGAGGAGCCGAGATTCTGGTGTAGGATTGTGCTCCCTTCCAAATACGGAAAGCCTGCCCTATTTGTGGGTTTGTTGCCAATTTTGACTCGCCACCATCAAAAAATAATTGTTTTTAAATCAAAAGGAATTTCAGAAACGAAAAATTTAAATCTGTGCGCATTCTGCAGCTCAGTTGGCCCCCGTGTGATGGTTGGTTTTGTGGAAGTCCTTGTGAGGTCTGCTTGGTGTCTCCCTGCCCTTCATTTGGTGAAAATCTGCCTTGCAAAAAGCAAACAAACCCCCAAAAGCCAAATAAAAGCTGTGGTGATCTCCCCCAGCCAAAATATGGCACGGCATGTGTGCTTAATCGAAGTGATCGAGGGACAATTTGAGATTTATGACAGCTGGTATTATGGGGAAAGTGAGTCAAGCACCTGTAGTACTGAAATCTGGCTGGTGAGTGGAAAATTACTAAGCAGAGAACAAGCTGGAGGCAAATTCCAGCCGAACCAACCTAACGGGTCTCTTGGGAGGTGACCAGGGTGACCAATACCAAGGGTGACCACTTATCGATCATGAGAGTATTGAGGAAGGAGACCATGCTGCATATGCTGTGTTATTTGGTAAAACTGGACTTTAAAACAATATCCACCTAAGACATGGTGCAGGATTCAGCCCAAAGTTTGGTCCAACAGAACCAGATGAAAACAGTTGGCATAGGGCTCTGGGGACACATTGCAAGAAAATGTCCCCAGTGTGACACAAGATGAGTGTTTGGAATATGTCCAAGGGCCTTTGTCTCCTGGTTCCCAGAGAAGTTGCATCTCCTTGGTGCTGCTGCTTCTGTAATTCCATCTGCAAAGACCTTATTGCCAAATGAGGTCCCAGGTGACACAGCTTTTGTAAAAGACCCTATTCCCTTCAGATCTGTGGAAGTCGACCATATTCCAATATGGCGGCCTGGCCCAATGGCGTGGGTGCCACAGCTGCTCCAGGTGACCTCATCTCACGATCCCAATTCCACCTGCAAAGACCCTATTTCCAAATGAGGTCCCATGCCCAGGTCCCAGGTGACACAGCTTTTGGAAAAGTCACCATTCCCCTCAGTTCTATGGAACTTGGCCATATTCCAATATGGCGGCCTGGCCCAATGGCGTGGGTGACACAGCTGCTCCAGGTGACCTCATCTCACGATCCCAATTCCACCTGCAAAGACCCTATTTCCAAATGAGGTCCCATGCCCAGGTCCCAGGTGACACAGCTTTTGGAAAAGTCACTTTTCCCCTCAGTTCTATGGAACTTGACCTTATTCCAATATGGCGGCCTGGCCCAATGGAGTGGGCGACACAGCTGGTCCAGAATGACCCCATCTTAATTTCATCTTCACAGACTCTGCCTCCAAACCCAGTCCCATTCAAGAGGTCTGAGTGGACTTGGATATGGTTGATCTTTGGGACCATGTGAGGATGAAGTTTCGGACATCTTTGGGGGACAATCTTCTGACTCCATTTAATTTCACAAGCATTGCCAGTGACAGTGACAATGACAGTGGGCTTGTGCCTGGTCACACAGATGTGAGTGGCCCTTCCCTTCATCATCAGTGGATCGGGGACAGGGGACACTGTTTAGCTGTGCCAGGGTTAGGTGGCTTCCTGAGAGTTTCTTCCCAAGTGACCAATGTGACAAGGCACGCAATCCTGGTCTTGGTGGCATTTGTGTCTCATGGACAATGTCACGACTCCTTGGGAAAGACACAGCAGGACACATGCTGTCCATACTTGAGAGTTTGCAGATGAAGATTGGGACATGTCCTGGGAGGTGACATCTGAGTCACTGCAATGTCCTGCCTCATAGTGGTATCCTGGTGGCACCTTGGGACATGCCAGGGAGTCTCTGGTACGTGTGACCTGGAGGAGGGAACCTTGGGCTGTGTGCTGTGTCTTTTCCTATGATGAACCCAGAGCTCAGGGGAAAAGCCTGGAATAGGAAACCCGGGGTCTCTTATTCCATAAAGACATCAGTAGCCCTAGATGTGCATTTCCAACTATGTCAGTTTTTTGAACATCCTACAAACCATAAAAATAGAATAACGGACTGTCTGTTCATTGATCCCTGTGAAGGGCAGTCACTCAACAACCCACTAAGAAATTATCAGAATCTGGGCACATTCTCCTGTTTCAATGGTTAGTCTCCCATTAACCTATACAAGAAATAGGGGATGCTGATGGAAGGGGTGGAACCTGGACGCCCCTTGCTCACAATGAGGTCAGTTGCAGGACTGACTGGGTCTCCATCTAACCAGGACCATTGGGGACAATGACAAGCTCTTTTCATTGAGGTGACTATGCCAGCTGTACATAAATGGAGGTCATATGGGAAACACAAGGACAGAGAACAGAAACTGGTCCTGGGGGAATCGAGGCCAGTGGCTGAATCCCATCCCTGAGGATGAAGGATTCAGAGGTGACATCCAGGTGTCACCAGGGGACTGACCATGAACGGTGTGGCCAAGCTGAGGTTACCCTGGAGCCTGGTCCCATAGGGTGCTGTCATGTCACTTCCAGGTTTTTCTCCTGAAATCCTACAAGTTGAAGTCATGGGTATCCCATGTCCCCAGGTGCTGGCTTTTGTCCCCTGGAGTCCCCAGCAAGAAGTTCACACCCCACTTCTGTCAGCTAAGGCTGTGTGGAGGCTGGATGACTCTTAGGAAAGGTGACAGAGACAGACAGACGCCCTTGAAGGACACACGAGTCACTGTGGGGCTATGACATTCTTCCAGGGCTAGCTCCATGTCACCAGCCATCCCACCCGTCCCTGGCATGGTGTCCTGTGCTCCTCTAAGCCGTGACTCCAAAACTCCGTGTCATTTTCAGGGACCCCTGGTGACCCCATCTCCCAGGGCTGGGCGTGCTGGCTTCACAAAATAAATTGACACAATTGCATACTTTTGACAGTTAAAAAAAAAAGATCAAATTGAAGAAAATGATGAATTTATTTATTTATTATTTTTTGCTTTATTTGGGACAAATTTTCTTTGTTCCCTGGCAATTCAAATTCAACAGGACATCCTAAATTTTTCCCCCCAGGGATTTGAAACCAGGTCGCAGAAGTAATAGTTTTTGCTTTTGGA
Source organism: Castor canadensis (assembly GCF_047511655.1). Classification (NCBI taxonomy): domain Eukaryota; kingdom Metazoa; phylum Chordata; class Mammalia; order Rodentia; family Castoridae; genus Castor; species Castor canadensis. Next base: position 145,793,430 of record NC_133405.1, read on the forward strand.
TTCCTGGTGGCTCTGTGTCTGGTCACTGTGTGACAATGAGGTCCATGTTGGTGGCTGACTCGGTGGCACCATTTCTTCCTGACAGATCGGGACACGGATGTGGTTTAGGATGGTCACTGCTGTGACTGGTGACAGATGGTAGGATTTGGGGTTTTAATCCTTTGGTTAAATAAGGTGGTTGCATATACAAATGCAGGGCGGTGGGAGGTGGAGCATGTTAATTATTCAGTCATGGACAGCATGGTTGGTCACAGTAGGTTTTGGGATGTTTTATTGGCAATGGGTGCTGTGTGGACAGGTTAGACCCCCTGCCTCCTCCCTTTTTCCCTTTCTTTCCTGTCCATGGTGGGACCCCCCCCTCACATTCTGGGAGTTTCTCTCTCTCTCTCCCCTCTCTCCATGGCCTTGCATATGTCCCTCCCACTTTTCTTCTTGGGGTCCAGCTCTTCCTCTTTGTACCCCCTGCCCAGGTCTACTGGGCAGCCCAGGGTTTACTCAGGTCCTTCCCAGTCTTGGGGTCACAGTCCTCGGTGTCCCTTTGAAATCTGATGAGCTGTGGGCATTGAAAGGGGCTGGCCTCCCTATCCAGGTCCAGTTGGACCTCCTGAATGGGACTGGGTTCCAAAGTACAAGTTTTGTGCAACATGGGGTCATCCTGGACCAGCTGTGTCACCCACTCCATTGGGTCAGGCCGCCATATTGGAATATGGTCATGTTCCACAGAACTGAGGGGAAAATTGTCTTTTCTAGAAGGTGTGTCACCTGCGACCCAAGCATGGGAGCTCACTTGGAAATAGGGTCTTTGCAGATGGGATTAAAGGTCTTGGGATAAGGCCATATTGGCCCCACGCCATTGGGCCAGGCCGCCATATTGGAATATGGTCAAGTTCCAGAGAACTGAGGGGAATGGTGTCTTTCCCAAAAGTGTGTCACCTGGGATCTGGGCATGGGACCTCACTTGGAAATAGGGTCTCTGCAGGTGGAATTAAGGATCTGAGATGAGGTCACCCTAGATCCACTCCATGGAGTCAAGCCGCCATATTGGAATATGGTAAGGGCCCAACTGCCATACAGGAATGTGATTAAGTTCCATAGAACTGAGGGAAAAAGTGACTTTCCCAAAAGCTGTGTCACCTGGGACCTGGGCCTGGGACCTCACTTGGAAATAGGGTCTTTGCAGGTGGAATTAAGGGTTTTGAGATGAGGTTGTGGTGGGTGAAGTTTTCCCAAAATGCAATGACAGCGTCCTTATAATACACAGAAAGGTTGGCTGAACCCCTAAGTCCCCAGGACTCAGCTGAGAATTGTCACTGGGATTTGTATGACATCCTGAGACCTCGGCCTCCTCCAGACCCTATGACCCACTTCCCATGCTGCCTGGGGTCTGTGAGCACCGGGCAGGTGACATCTTTGTCTTTGTGACCAACACAGTCCCCAGAGAGGCCCCATGGAAATGGAGTCGGCCTGGCCTGGTTCATGACCTTGTCAGGGAATCCCAGTGTCCCCGTTCACATGGACGGGTGTTGGCTCATCAGGGGCTTCCCGTCCCCCAGCTGTGAGGGGACAATTGTGACACTGGTGGCAGTGGTCACACCCATGCTTGGGGCTGGGCATCGTGGCTCATGCCTGTAATCCCAGGTGCACAGGAGGCAGAGATTGGGAGGATCACAGCCTGGGGGAAAAAATTCATGAGACCCCATCTGAACCAAGGAATGCTGAGCCTAGAGGATCCCTGGAAGCTAGGTCTCTAGACTTTCAAAATGTCATAGCAGCCACAACTCTAGCCCTTTTTCCTTTAGTTATTTTTCAGATAGGGTCTCCATTTTTTTTCCCCGAGGACCAGCATTAGGCCATCCTCTTCCTACCTATGCCCTCCCATATAGCAAGGATTACAGGCACAAACCACCATGCCTGGGTGGTTGGTTAAGATGGGGTCTCCCTATATCCCATTAAGAAAAGTTTGTATTTTTTTTTCCCTGTCCCATTGGAAAGCAAAATAAGGTCTGCATTCCTTTTTAAGAAAGTTCAGTGATTCCATAAATAAAATACTCAGGAAAAAAAAAATCAACAACATTTTCTAAAAGTTGATGGTCTAAGGCTGGGTAGGTGTGACTTCACTTGAGGAGGGATTAAATTCTTTTATAAAAATGACTTTTTAAAAAAAATGATTATTTTATTTTTGTTGATGTTATTTGGATTTTGACACAGGGTCTCACAATGTAGCCCAAACTGGATCCTACAGGTCACTTGAGGGAGGTTCTGTCCCCAGGATGCACCAGGCAAGGGCTGGGGACATTTTGCTGTCATGCTGGGGATGAGATTTGAACTCACATCTGTGATGGGGACCAGAGACGCTGCTGCACAGACTAAGGCACTCGGCACAGCATGGGGGACCGTCCATGTCCGAGGAGCCCAGGCAAGAGACCCTACAAGAGACGCCATGTTCCTACCTGTCAATCAATCAGTTTATCTGTTTATCACTTATCTATCAATATCTATCATCGATCTATCAGTCGTCTATCAATCCGTCCATGCATCCATCTGTCCATGCATCCATCTATGTATCTGTCCATCTATCTATCTGTCATCTGTCTATTCTCTCTTCCTCCCTCTCTTCTCTCACTCTCTGTCACCCATCTACCCACACATCTGTCACAATGATTCACCTGTCTATCTGTCCTGCCCGCGTGTCCATCTGTCTATGGCCCTGGTACTAAATGACATCTGACCATTGCCCCTGGGGAACCCTTAGCCATATCTGGAGATGTTGTCATTGTCACAGCCTGGGTTGGAGCTGCTCCTCCCATCCGTGGTGACCAGAGAGGTCACTCATGTCCTAAAGTGCAGCCCAGCATCAGGTCCCAAATGTGACCCTGCTGTGGCCACCACATCCCCAGCTGGCAGCTCTGTCCCTGGTGTCCCCACCGTCCCCTTGGGTGACCCAAGTCCCTCTTGTGGATGGGGACAGAGGTGGGGCCGGCATGGTGAATGCTTTCACCCTAGAAATAGAAGTCAGTGTTTGCCTATGGCGTCTGTCATGATGTCCCAACTTCCTGAGTAGCCAGCGGGGAGGGTGTGTGGTCACCCCAAGTTCTGTGCATTTCAGAAGTCACTGGGTGTCTGGACCTGAGGCCATGCCACTTCGGGGGAGATGGGGTTCAGTTATCTTTGCCATGAGATGGGTAGCGTCCAGTCTCAGAAATGACAGGGTCCAGCCATTGCCTAATGGCTGCTGAGGGAGACGTGTCACTTCCTGTGACATTGTGACATTGTTTCCAAGGAAGGGGAAGGAGGTGGCTCAAACCTCCATCTTCCCAGAACTGTCCCCTGCCCCCGGGGACATTGGAGTGTCCTTCCCAGGTGAGTGACCTGCCTCCTATCTCTAGAAGGGGGAAGGTGACAGGGCTTTCTTGCTTATGTCCTTTGTTCCAAGTCCGAGGTCCTGTTGGGGTGCATTTTCTGAGCCCCATGGTGGTCGAGGGATTCATGCTGACCTGACGCTGGTCAGGCTGAGCACAGGGTCCCCTCCCGCTTGGGGACCCTAAGCCACGGCCTTCTGTCTGTCCCCAACAGCCTCAGTCCATCCTGTCCCCTCCCAACTACCAACCCTGCGTCCCCCGGGTCGGGTCCCGACTTCACTCGTGCTCAGCCTGGTGCCTCTCTCTCCCTCTCTCTCTCTCTCCCTCTCTCTCTCTCCCTCTCTCTCTCTCTCTCTCTCTCTCTCTCTCTCCCTCTCTCTCTCTCTCTCTCTCCTTCTCTCTGTCTCACTCTCCCTTCCTCTCCCTCTCTCTGTCTGTCTCTCTGTCATGATGGCCAATCTTGGTCTCTGTCTGTCTGTCTGTCTATCTCACTTCTCTCTCTTTCTCTGTTTATGTCATGGCTAAACTCTGTCACATCTCTGTGTCTGTCTGTCTGCCTCTTTCTCTCTGTGTCTGTCTGTCTCTCTCTCTGTCACAATGGCCAGTCTCTGTATCTGTGTGTCTGTCTGTCTCATGGCTAATCTGTGTCTTGTGTGTGTGTGTGTCTGTCTGCCTCTTTCTCTTTCTGTCTGTCTCTCTCAAAATGACCAATCTCTGTCTCTGTCTGTCTGTCTCTTTTATAATGGCCAGTCTCTGTCTTTGTGTGTCTGTCTGTCTCACACTCTGTCTCTTTTTTCCTTGTGTCTGTCTGTGTGTTTTTCTCTCTCTTTCACAATGGCCTCTCTCTCTCTCTCTCTCACCAGCATAGTGGCAGGGCAATGCATTTTGTCAACCTCCCTCCGTTTGTCCCTGTTTTCTTCTTTGTCAGACAGACAACCCCGCTGCCAGCTTGGGATCCCCATTGTCCTCCTGCCTTGCGAGATCTCGGGGTGCAGAGACCCCATCTTAATTGCCTTGGGTCTGCAGAGCTAGCAAGTGAAATATGTCACACGAGACTTTTAACTACCGTTGGCATATCAGCGCCCGGGCCACACCGTGTGTCACTTGTTTTTCTTATTTCTTTCATCTTCCTTTTTTCTTTTTCTTTTTTGCATGGTGTTTTGGGGTTTCCAGCTGCAGAACCCTCGTTATTTTCTTGGTGGCGGGGTGGAAGGTATTTAAGGCCATTTCCATTGGGTCCACCATCTGCAAAGCCGCGGTCCTGGACACCCACCTGTTCCTTCACCATTACTGTCCCTACAAGACACGGAAGGGACTTCATTTTCCATTCTATAAAGCTTTACACGCAAGCAGGACCCAGTGGTTGTGACAAAAGCCATACGCGGCTCTGTATTTCTTTCCAAACCTGGCTGCGGGATTTGTGCCTTTTAGGGTTGAGGGTCACAGGTGCCTCCGGACCCTATAAGAATTTGCCCCAGAATTTCTTGATATTTCTTTTATAAATTTAAAGCATCTTCAAAGGTGCCGTGTTAATTATTGCCCCCTCTCCTGCCCCTTTCAGAACCGAAAAGGTTTTGCAAACACGAAGGGAAGAGAATTGAGGAGCGGGGTTGAGAACTGGAAACTGGACAGGTCCACCTCAGGCTCAGATGCGATTGGCAACAATTTTTTTTTCTGTGATACTGGGATTTGAACTCAAGGCCTTCACCTTGAGCCACTACACCAGCCCTTTTTTCAAGATAAGGCCTCATGAATTCCTTGCCCAGGGCTGGCTTTGAACCACGATCCTCCTGATCTCTGCCTTCTGAGTACCTGGGATTACAGGTGTGAGCCAAGGCACCCAGCAATGTTTTGGTACTGAAAAGAAAAAGCCACAAATTGTCACAAGTGTCCACTCTTCTTAATGGAAAACACAGTGTCCTTGATTGTGGGACAAGACCACTTGTCTTGTAGAGAAATGTCCTTTATTCCAGCAATTATCCCAAAGTCAGGGACACATTTTCCTGGTCCAGATCTTGAATCCTGAATGGACTGAGGGTCAGATGTCACCATGGACCCCTGTGTCATGTCACCCTCACAGCGCATATCCCCACTGTGAGTGACCAGCCCTGCTGAACTCTGGTGTGCAAAACCTCCACCATCTGTTGCAAAAGCAGGCTGGGGTCAGCTGCTCTCACCTGCAGCCCAAGTTCACCTCCCCGCACCTCAGATCCTCTTCCCCCTCTCTCAAAAGCAGGCACTGGGTCTTTGGTGCATGAACCCTAATTGCATCGTGACCTCCCCAAATACAACGCTGAACCCCAAGTCCCAGGTCCTTGCCATGAGCACGTCTTTGGAAAAAAAGGTCTCTGCAGAGGAAATGGGTTCACACCAGACAGCAGGTTTTGCAACTTTTCCAGGGAAGGAAAGTTGAGCCTGATCTTCCTGGCTCTGTCTCAGGAATTCCAGGAATTCCTTTAATCCTTAAACTGCTTGATCCACAAAAAAAAAAAAAAAAAAAAAAGCCAGACCTGGCTTCCATGCAAAAAAAAAAAAAAGGGATGAACCCCTGCAGCTCGACCCCAATTCAATTCCCACGAGCACAAAAGACTCACAAAGGGGCTGGGGTGTGCTTTTCCAATGCAAACGACCCATTGCCCTCTTGTATACCAGGACTTGGGGGCGACCCAGAATGGAGATGTCTAGGTGTAAAATGTGTCTTGTTTTCCAAATTAGGGGACTCTCAGCTCCCCAAAGGAGCAAGTTTTGGAAAGAAAATTCAAATCTGACAAGATGGGCTTGGGTCAAGGCAGCCTCAGGAGTGGCAAGTGGAAGACAGCTCAGGTTTGTTCCCATATTTTTTTTTGGGGGGGGTAGGGGTGGTTCAGATTTTGGAGATGAGGTTTTTCTTGAGGTTTTAATCACTTTGGCTTAGAAAACCTGGCAGGCATTTGTAGAAGTGCTGATGGGTGACAGGGGCTTAACGGGAAGTTTGTCTTTGTCTCATTTTCTAAAATACCTTCACCGTCCTACAAAGCTGGAATTTGGCCAAGTGGTTTCTTCCCTGTCCCTTTACTGCCCCCCGATGGCCATGCTAGCTGTCTGCAGCTGTGACAAGTGACAAACCAGGTGGTTTAAAACAACTCAAATTTATTCTCTTAGGGACCAGAGGTGGCTGTGTCTCCTCTTCTGTCTTTTGTGAGGACACTCCCATTGCTTTTAGGGCCACCCTCATCCAGGATGACCTCATCTCGAGATCCTTCATTCCACCTGCAGAGACCCTATTTCCAAATGCGGTCCCATGGTCAAGGACCAGGGGTTTACAATGCAACATAAACTTGTGTGGGGCAGAATTTGGTGCCCCTGAGGCCATGACCAGAGGACCTTGGTGGCTGATTCCACTTACTGGAGCTGTAGAAAGACACTTTGTCTTCCCTGAAGCATTTTTTTGGGGTGGGGGTCTGTGTCCATCTTGTCTGTTGCAGGGAGCAAACAGGAAGCCCAGCCAGGCCAGCTCTTTTCCTGTCTTAATTTTGTAACTTTTGGCCACTAGGGGTCACTAGCTCGCTCTGCAGATGCAGCCCGGTCCTGCCCAGCCCCCAGAGGCCAGCAATGAAAGCGGGCCGCACCGGGGCCTGACAAAACCGTCCTGTTGTGTAGGTCTTGGGAAGATCCAGGACTTTGGGATAGGGTCACCAAAGGTCACATTCCAGGCTGTGTCCTAAGATTCAAATTTGCATTCTGGCCTGGTTGCCTGCTGCTCTTTGCTTTCCAGGAGCTGCCAGGAATTGGGGGTTCGCATGAAAAGCTAGCATTGAGGACCGAGGTAGTTCTTTTCATCACGACATGCTGGGCTGCCTGGAAAGGACAAAGCGCCACTCACTGGGGACGTCTGCGTTCACACATGGGGGGAAAATGTTTGTGCACTGCATTTTGCTGGCTGAGCCAGCAACTCTGGTGTGTGTGAAACTCTGGGGGTGCAGAAAACACTCCCTAAATTTGCAGCCTCGAAATCAGAATTTTGGACCCAAGGCTCAAACCCCTGAGACTCCATATGCCAGGTCTGCTCACCTGCCCCTAAATACCAAATAAAGAGACTTGAATGGTGAAGGGAGAGAAAAGAGTTTGGGACAATGTGGTTCCTCTGAGATGAGTGCTTCTGCCCCAGGGTGCAGCCTCATCATGACGACAGGTCATTGTCACCCTCATCATGACAGGTCCTTGTCCTCCTTTGTGGGGTGAATGTCCTGTAACTCTCCACTGTTCCTTATGGGAAGGTTCAGCCCCCATCACAAAGATGTTATCAGTCCTGTGCTTTCTGGAATCCAAGGTGATTGCAAAGTGACTGCAGAGAGAATGGCTCCGAGCAAAGACATAAAGATGGCGGCAGGGATGCCAAGCTGCTCCTGTGTTTTGTTAATCCATGGACCCATTGCATTTTCTATCAGTTTCCCAAGCTGCCTTGGCGATGGCTTCATTTTCTTTTAACCCCAGTGGAAGCCATCTGTGTCCTTATCTCCAAGGTTAATCTCACCGTTGGGGAGCGGAAAGTCCCTTCACATTTTAGTGTTTGCTTCAAGTTCCTCCAGCAAAAGGTGGGGTGCTGGGCAGTTTAACCAGCTTTGAAGGAGCCCCCATCCAACACCCAGTGGGCTGGGTGACTGGTGAACCCCAGGCTGGATGGAGTTGGGGATCCACCCACCTTCCCTTCCCTTTACTGGCCTTGGTGGCTGCTTTGGGGTTCCTGTGGGTTCTGAGCCCATGTCCCCACCCTAAAATGACGCATGTCCACACACTGGGATTTCCCAAGGTGCCCTTTAAAGGTCACCTTGCTTTGATTCTGGGCTTTAGGGGAAGGTGTGATTCCAGGAATTTAGGCAGAGCCACCCCAAGGGACAATGGCCCTGAGAACATTGTGTCCGCATGGTGCTCACCAGTTACTAGGTTTCTGAGGAACTGAAGTGTACCCAGTGTACCTCACTCACCCCAAATTCACGCCTCTCATCAGAGACTCCGCTGAACCCAGATTGCACTCACCATGCACCCTACAAGCTCACCCAAATTCCCATCCCCAGACACCATATTCACCCTGAATTATAAATACCCAGTACCTCCAGGTTCACCCCAGATTGTGAACTCACCAGAGACCCCTTTACCCCAAATTACACTCACCCACAACACCAAGTTTCACCCCAAATTCTCATGACTCACCAAGGACCCCACTAGCCCCTAATTCTCACCTCTCACTAGGGACTCCGTTCGCTCACAATTTTCATTCTCATCCAGTACCCCCAAGTTCACCTCAAATTCACATCACTCACCAGAGACCCCTCACTCACCCCAAATTATAAACACCCCAGCACCGCAAGTTTCACCTCCAATTTCCATCACCAGAGTCCCTGCCAGACCCCAATTATCCTCACCCATTATTTCCAGGCTCACTCCAAATTCCCACCTTTCACTGCATAACCCCACTCACCCCAAATTACACTCACTCGTTACCTCTGGGGTTACCACAAATTCCCCCCCCAATCACCCCAAAGTATAAACTCCCCAGATTCACCCCCAATTTCTACTCCCAGAGACCCAAATTCCATCAACTCATCAGAAACCCCCAATTATACTTACCCAGCAGCCCCAGGTTCACCCCCCCAATCCCATCTCCCTCCCCACAGACTCCCTACTTCCTAGATAGCCTGCAGGGTGGGACATGGGTGCCTTTTTGGGGACACGGGGTCATGCAAAAATGTCCCTCAGGTCTGGTCAGGTCAGGGGCTAGGCTGGGTGGTCTCTTGGATCACCTCAGGTCATAGAGTCATCTTGGCCTCCTTCCCCCACACAAAAGTCCCATTTACAAGCCCTGCCCAGGCCTGGGGTCCAAGGAAGCCCCAAGTGACCTCTGTCCACAGGAGACCTGAGCCAGGACTCCTCCAAAAGCATGATCGGCAAGGTGTCCTATTACAAAGTGGGATGACAGTCGTCAGTTAAGGATCCTCTGTTTCCAAAGAGCTGGGAGGGAGGATTTTCAAAGTTCTCATCCCAAATTAAAGGCGAAGGCAGTGGGGTCACTGCGCAGTGTGTCCGTGTGTGCGATCATTGTACCGTGTCCCATAAACACGAATGGTTGACATGTGTCAATCACAGTTTGAGCAATGCAATGAAAAGACCCCATTTAGAGAGACCCCCCGGATGTGACCAGGAGCCACAGCGGCTCCACTTCTGGGGAATTTATGTCCTTTATGTCAAAGGAAGGTGGGGTCCACGGGCCCCCTGAGCGCTGTGAAGCTGATGGAAAATGCAAAATCCGTGGCCTGTGTCTCAGGACTCCTCTCGGTCACTCATGTCACATCATGGTTGGGGACCTGGCTTTTTCCTTAGTCTTTTTCAAGGATTGAATTTGTCTTCCTCTCTTTCCAGCCTGGTTTCTTTTTTAAATAGGGCACGAAAGGGAAGAGGTAAATTTATACATATATAACACATGGCATGTGTATCTCTAACACAGAAATATTAAGACAAATCCGCATATACACATAT
>NC_133405.1:145808301-145813301 GCF_047511655.1 Castor canadensis
AGCATGCATTGTTTTTCCTCGTTACTCCCTCATAATACAGAGTAATAGTTAATTGCACAGGTGCTGAAAATAATACACAGAGGACTTCAAATGTAGGGTACATTGTGCATGGATGATGTGCAAATCCTGTCCTGTTTTGTATGAGGGAGTGAGCATGCATGGGAGTTGGGGGATCTTGAAACCAATCTGCCATATATACATAGGTGTCCTATATTAGGTGGAATATTATGCACCACCAGTGATGTGGAATATTACGTGCCATGGAACATTTCTTTTCATGCATCAGTTTTGAAAAACTTTGTATACCATCATCTGTGGGCTATGCAAATGAAACATAAATCAATTTCATATTTAGGCTCGAGTCCCACTCCCAACATCTCTCATTACATCTGTGCAAATATTGCCAAATCTGAAATGTAGATGAATCAGTCCAGGTGTCTATTGATAGTTGAATGAATAAGGAAAATGTGGTATAGGCACACAATGGAATATTAGTGAGCCATTAAGAAGAAAATAGAACTCTACCTACCATAGGGACACCGACTCTGAGCCCATTCCAAATGCAGCACTTCTGACATTAATAGGACTTTGCCACACTGTCTTTGACATTTCCAGACTTGTCAGGTGAAATCTTGGAGCTGGGATGTCTGGGAGTCTTTGTGGGGTTTCCCCAGAGCTCAGATATTGGCAGGTCGGGGGGAGGAATTTGCTGGGCTGTTGGGGGACCCCATATCTTCTACCTGCTCTGTCACCTGTCCGTCTGTTTGTGACATGACCTTGTGCTGTCATCACCTTGGGTGTCAGGGTCAGGACTCCAGGTGGGGTCCATCTCTTCTGACTTGGACTCTTTGAGGATTCTCACCTCCCCAGGTGTAGACATGAGCCACTTCTATCTGCCAGCTTGGCCCAGGGGAGGACTCCCATCATGGCCCGGGGAAACCTATACAGCACCGAAAAAGGTGCAAAGCTGCTTCTTCCCTGTCTAGCCCGCCCCATCCTAATGCAACCTGTCACTCCAGGGACCTGTGGTGTCATCACTTCCTGTGTGCCATTTCCCAGCATGCATCTTGGCCATGGAGAGATGGGATTACATCACTGCTTCAAGTGGGGTGGAGTTCCCCAGGGTTGGGATGCCCAGGTCCTCATCCCACGTAGGAGATGGAAGAATGTCCCCAAATCTCTCTCTCTCTCTCTCTCTCTCTCTCTCGCTCTCTCTCTCTTTCTCCCCCTGTCTCCCTCTCTCTTGATCCCACGTAGGAGATGGAAGAATGTCCCCAAATCTCTCTCTCTCTCTCTCTCTCGCTCTCTCTCTCTCTCTCTTTCTCCCCCTGTCTCCCTCTCTCTGTATCTGCCCATTCCTCTCTCTTTGCCTCACTCCTTCCTTCCTTTTCTTTTCTTCTGTCTGTCCGTCCATGTCTCTCCTTCCATCTCTCTCTCTCCCTCTCATTCCTCTTTCTGCTTCCTTCCTTTCCTTTTCTCTCTCCTACCCTCTCTCTCTTGCCTCTTTCCCTTCCTCCCTCTCTCTCTCTTTGTCGTTCCTTCCTTTATCTCTCTCTTTTTCTCTGTCTTTCTATCTGTCCATCCCTCTCTGTCTCTATGTCTCTCCTTTTTTCCTTTCTTTTCCTTCTCTCTCTCTTGGTCTCTCTCCATCTCACCCTCCTTCAGTCTCTCTCTCTATCTCTCTCTCTCTCTCTCTCTCTCCCTCCAATCAAACCAGGTACAGGGCTTCCAGCTTGCACCCCTCTTTCTGTCTGTCTGTCTGCCTCTCTCTCTCTGTCTTTTTATCTCTGTTGCTCTCTTCCTCCCTCCAACTGAACCAGGTTGGAGCTGCCATGTTGCACCTATCTCTCTCTCTCTCTCTCTCTCTCTCTCTCTCTCTTTCTCTCTCTTTCTGTCTCTCTCTCTCTCTCTCTCTCTCTCTCTTTCTCTCTCTTTCTGTCTCTCTCTCTCTCTCCTTCTCTCTTTCTCTCTCTCCCCCTCTCCCTCTCTGTCTGTGTCTCTCTCCCCCTGTCCTTCACTCTCTCTCACTCTCTCTCTCACTCTCTCTCTCACTCTCTCTCTTGCTCTCTCGCTCTCCCTGACAATTATCACCACTCTTAATCAGATGTGACTGCTTCCTGCCATAATCACTTCCCTAATTCCCCCTGCATGGGTTTTAAAGCCACAGGGACTGGTGTGTCCGTTAGTCATGCAGTGAACTCGGTTCCAGCCACTGTCCCTGTCCCCAGGCTCATGTCCCCTTCCCTGCGTGTGGCCATGAGCCACCTGCTCCTGCCCTGGGCCACCTCGGTGACCATCCTCCTGCTGGCGGCCGACGCAGTGGCTTCTGGGGACCTCGGTGACGGTGACGGTAAGATAGACCTTGGTGATGTGGTGACTGCTGGCAGTTGTGAATTCTCCTTTTTTCTTTCTTTTGGATATCATCTCTTCCTTTTTTTCTCATTTTCTGTTTCTTTTCTGACAATCAGGGTGATTTTCCTCTCTAAAAGTCACTCAGTGAATGCCTGGAGACTTCTGACTCTCTGGGGATCTGAGTTCAAATCCCACGAGCTGTGGAAGATTAGGCTGTAGTGAAAAAGAAAAAGACAAAAAAATGAAAAAAACCAAGCTCTCACAAAATGATGTGTTTTTAAAGAAATATTAGGTAAAATTAGTTAAAACAAAAGCGGTTAAAAAAAAAAGAAAACGGAGGGTTTTGGGGACACGGTGAATGGATCACTTTGGCCTCTGTCTCAGGTTTGTGTCAAACTTCTAAGAATGTGACAGCTTTTACCTTCTTTTACCCCAAACCAGTGCTGCCCATGTGCAGTGTGTGTGGTGGTGACACAGGAGACAGACCACACGTGGAGGTCTGAGCGGTGACAAAGTCCCCCGGGAGCCCACAGGGATGGCAGCTGTGACCTTGATCCTAACCTGTCTGCCCCATGGCATTGAACTGTCTTCCCTGTGCTCTTCACCTGCCTCTGCTGTGACCTTGGTGTCAGGGTATTAGACTGACTTACAGATGCTTTTTAATGCCTGTGACCTGCTTTAGGGGAGGTCAGAGGAGCCTTCCTAGGGTGGAGACAGATGAAGGGGAAGTGAGAAGCCACCCGGAGTGACAAGTGGCTTTTGTGTGTCCTTATTTTGCTGCTCCCACGTATGTGAAAGCTTCAGTACTTTTCATGGCTGAGCAATATTCCTCTGGGGAGTGTAACTTTGAATTCGCCACCCTCCCGCCTGTTTCCCGGGGCGGCAGGGATTACAGGCGTGCGCTACGACACCCGGCTCTTCCTGAAAGCAGACGACCCCGAGTGCAGACTCTGAGCCTTGACCGCACAAAATCGTCACGCGCAGAAGTCAGTTCGTCACCTCCAGGGCTTAACCGGCAGTGGGTGGGGTGCGGGTGACACCAGCCCCGCCCCGGGGGCTGTTTTTGAGGTTGGGGTCTCTGAAAACCGAGACTCTGCTCCGTTAAACCAGCAGCGCGGTCCCCTCCTCACCGAATCCGGGGTTGTGCTTTCTGATTCTGTGAGTGTGTGTGGAGGGAGGTGGGGTAGCTGAGACAGACAGACAGACAGACAGACAGACAGACACAGAGCGTGTATCCATCCCATGAGCTGCACGTGGCCCTGGGGATTCTGGGGTGCAGGGGGGAGGCAAAGGCAAGGCTAGCTGTGGGGGAAGTCTGTCTCCTTCCCTCTCTCTCCCTCTCTCTCCTCTCTCTCTTTCCTCTCTCCCTCTCTCTCCTCTCCCTCTCTCTCCCTCCCTCCCTCTCTCTCTCCTCTCCCTCTCTCTCCCTCTCTCTCCCTCTCTCTCCTCTCTCTCTTTCCTCTCTCCCTCTCTCTCCTCTCTCTCTTTCCTCTCTCCCTCTCTCTCCTCTCCCTCTCTCTCCTCTCCCTCTCTCTCCTCTCACTCTCTCCTCTCTCTCCTCTCTCTCCCTCCCTCTCTTTCTCTCCCTCCCCCTCTTCCTCTCTCCCCTCTCTCTCCCCCTCTCTCTCCTCTCCCTCTCTCTCCCTCTCTCTCCTCTCTCCCTCTCTCTCCCTCTCTCTCCTCTCTCTCTCTCCTCTCTCTTTCCTCCCCTTCTTTCTCCCTTCCCTCTCTTCCCCCCTCTCCTTCTCTCTCTCTCTGTCTTTCTCTCTGTTCTCTCTCTATGTCGTTCTTTTCTCTCTCTGTGTCTCAGTCTCTGTTTCTATTTCTCTCTTTCTCTCTCCATCTTTATGTCTGTCTGTCTCTCTTTTCTCACTCACTATCTGTGTCTCTGTGTGTTGCTCTCTCTCCTTCTCTTTATGGATAACTCTCTATGTGTCTGTCTCTTTGTCTATCTGTCTGTCTGTCTCTCTCTGTCTCTCTCCCATTTTCAGTGTCTCTCTCTGTCTGCCTGCCTGCATGCCTGTCTGTCTGTCTCCCTCTCCTCTCCTGTCTCTGTCTTTCTGTCAGTTTGTCTGTCTGTCTCTCTGTTTCTCTGTCTCTCTCCCCCACTCAGTGTCTCTCTCTTTGTCTGTATGTCTTTCTCTGTGTGTGTCTCTTTGTCTGTCTGTCTCTCCCCCTTCACTGTCTCTCTGTCTCTCTGTCTGTCTCTGTCCCTCCCCCCTCTCTCTGTCTCTCTCCCCTCTTTCTCTGTGTCCGTCTGTCCGTCTGTCTCCCCTAGGCCCTGCCACCCCCTTGTCCTTCCTCATGGACACTCAGCCCCACGCCTCCCCTGCACACAGGTTTCGGGGTTCGTGTCCCCCATAACCCACGGCACCCGGGAGCATCAGCCCAGATGTCTGAAGTGACAGTTTGGTGACAGAGCGAGGATGGCAGCTCCCACAGCTGGCACCCCGTACCCGCGGGTTCCCGCAGAACCCCAAACCCACAGGGCGCTAGCGGACTGCTAGAGGCTATTTGCCTGTGTGCAAATGCCCCAAAGAACCCTGTGCAATCTCAGTAAAAAACCCCGTGACAAAAAGTGTCCCACGGCCACTGAAAGGCATTTCGTGGGGTCACTTTTGGGGGGCCTGCAGCTCCTGTCCTCCTAC